>NW_019103547.1:0-3404 GCF_001856785.1 Myzus persicae | reverse complement strand
AAAAAATGTTTTTAAATAATTGAACTAGAATTAAATTATAGAAAAATAAATTCGAAGGGAAGCATGGCGCCCGCAGGCAAATGGGTTTTAAGAATCAAAAAAAAAAAAAAAATGTAAGGAAAAATGTGAAAAAATATGATCAGAGTTTTATCGAATTTACCTTAGTACAATAAAATAATGTGTTAATTGAATGAAAGTTGTTATTGATACAAGAAATTAATGTGAACGATTTCTAAGTTCTATTTTACGTTAATGCTATTTTTTACTTAAATTATTTAATGTTGAATTAAAATTATATTGTGTTTCAAACTGTAACTATCATACATTTTGAGAAATTACATAAAGAATTCAACTATAATATTTTTATTTTTATTTTGTTCTTAGTGATTGGAAAAAATAGATTAAGTGCAATGTGGATTGATGTGAGAAGAAAATATATTGGGAATTCTAAGACAATATAATTTTAATTCACTGAATTATATTTTAAATTAAAACTAATGAATAAATAAATACTGAAAAACTTTCAATAACTCTTCATACCTTCAACTCTCATTATTTCTTAATAATTATTTTGTTATATTTTTTGATATATTAGACTTTTTAAATCAATTTTTATAATTTTTTGTGATAGACAAATCACTAATGAGTGTTAACTGTACTTAAGTTATTATTAATTATATGTACTGGTACAATGCTAGCCGACTGGCTTTAAAACTGTGGATACAAATTATGATACTTAACTATGTTCTAATATCTCTTAGTAATATTTAAATATTTTCTTTTATTGTTATACTTATACAATATCGAATACCTTGGTAGTTAGTAGGAAAAGTTCATTGCAATGCACTCGACCCGCCGGGATGATAGTATACTACTGCTAGCCCACTATCATCACCACAGCTTCAACTATCCATAGCCCTTAGGCGTACTAACCTTTTCATGACTTATTTAACCCTCTGTTTTAACAACATAGTCGCGCGAGTTGGGCAGTGTGGGGGGTGCTATTTTAATCTTCCCCGTTTGGCGCGCGACTAACAGAGGGTTAAGTGGGACCCTTAGAATAAAAAGATCCTTCTTTATTTTTCTTTTTTTGTGTCCGCTTATCAAGTTGAACCTTTTTTTTTATTTTATAATATACACAGCCAAAGCAATGGCACTATCATTTGCCCTAGTCCTCATTAAAACAAATCGCATACATAAAGCAGTAATTCTTAGCGACTCACTTAGTACCTTGAGGAGTATTGATAACATCTCTAATCCAAATGAGATCGCCAGAAAAATCCGGAACCAGATCTACAACCTTACACACACCGGCTACTCTAATACCTTAATATGGATACCCAGTCACAATCAAATTCCGGGAAACGAAAGGGCTGACGAAATGCACGCCAAGCAATAACCTCCACTAATGCCATTAGACTTAATTATTACACCCTACACGACGCCAAATTCATAACCAGAATCATATATAACAACTGTTCGAACGCGGCTGAATTTCCCGCCGAACGAAAAAGTCCAAAGGCTTTGCAAGTCAAGCGGTCGGCGCCGAATGTTCGCGATGAGTCGTTTCCCCTCCACGGTGTCTCCAAGCCGTACGGTGTCCACGGCTCTCGTGCCGGGACACCATAATTTTTGTCTTTTGCCAACGCTTGAACCAGGCGGATTACGCACCGCCGGTTCGTTTTTTGCTCTCTGTCGAGCTGTGACCGACCTCGTGGTCATGCGACATCATTATTAGTATTAATATTAGTTTTGGTTAAGCCTGGAAACCATTATTTTTCTTTTGTCGAATCGTCAAACCGCGTCTGTCGTAAACTTCGGGATAGCCGAAGTTTGACGGATTACTGTAGTTTGTGTCACAGCCGACCATAATTCTCGAAGAGGAAGACGCTGTCGCCTTTCCAGCAGGACCGGACCACCGTCCACCAGTGACCCACGCCGGAGTGTCGATCAGGTCATCATATACCATATTTCTACTTATTTAGTATTGCATTTTTTATTTATTGTTATATTATGTGTACCTAATGTTATGTTGTTGTAAAAAATATATATATTGCGCCATTGCGCCTTAATTTATTCTCAACTTGTACGGGATAAGATATTGTGAGTTTGCACCCCCTTTACGTCCGCGACATATCGCGAGTCGTTGTCGCTATCCGCGAAATTAAAAGTAGGAGCGGCGCGGCGTACAACAACATATGGCAACGGGAATGGAAACAAGGTACCTCATAATTAAACCAAATTAAAAATACCACCCACACATGGCCCTCTCCACCAGACTTCTCAAGAAAAATGGAAGACCCACCCCTATGTGCCAGCTGCGGTACTCCCCTCTCAATTAAACACATTTTTATTGAATGCCTTCCATATGAAACGGAGAGACAAGAAGCAGGCACATCAAACATTTCATCAGAAGCCCTCCACCCGGACAACATAAAATACGTTATAACATTTATCTTTAAATCAAATCTCATTTATAGTATTTAGGCTGGTGATGTGGCCGAGTCGACCATGTAATGAGATAAAACAAAGCGACCAATTACGTGGCGCATTCTAGTTTTATTCATTAACAACGACAAATATCGACCTCCGCTTCACGAGATCAATGTATCAACTGCACGCGGTTGCCGTACGAGAATCCAGATAGCGCCGACCGACGCATGATTATCCGAATGCGCACCACCCGCAAGAAAACTGAGTTTTCCACACGAAAGCTATGCAACACAAGTTTGAGGGTTGTATATACAGAATCAGGCTCTTATAAACTATAAGTTTGTTACTCTCAAATATGTAGCGCCCACAAGAAGCCAACAGAACGAGGAAAAGCATTACACGATATTTCAATCGGACCGGCAAGCATCGAACCACAGAAATACAGGCCGCTCGCCACCCCATCGGCGCACTCATGGTTAAATGGCCAAGGTCTTGAACATGGTTTTAGATAACTGTTAACTGATAAATCGATGTG
Source organism: Myzus persicae (assembly GCF_001856785.1). Classification (NCBI taxonomy): domain Eukaryota; kingdom Metazoa; phylum Arthropoda; class Insecta; order Hemiptera; family Aphididae; genus Myzus; species Myzus persicae. The sequence continues at coordinate 436 of NW_019103547.1, read as the reverse complement.
ATAATATTCACTGCGAGTGACGGTCATGACACCTGCGTATCACAAGGTTGCGATCATACTTGGCTATTAAACCGTGGGCACACTTATATCAGAGGAAGGAAAAATAGACACCCGTTTCAAAATAAATTTCGGTTTGGCTACTTGGCCCCCTTTGATGACAGTTGACTCTTAGTTCTTACTTACGCTGACTGAATATCAGTGGGTACTAGGAGTAGGGACTGTTCAAAAGGAAAATGCATATATAAATAATTAATAGTCAACTCTACTGGCGCAGCTAGTGACAATTGTTATTTGTTTTAACTAAAACCAAACGAACAAAGTATGTCAAGAATAAGTCGGGCATCTATATTTCCTTTACCTATGACTTATACTCTCTCCGCTGAGGATAAGGACTGGTGAGCCGGACGATACCAATATCATACAACAATATAGGAGC
>NW_019103546.1:0-1316 GCF_001856785.1 Myzus persicae | reverse complement strand
TAGGGTGGTCCTTAAATTTTAAGTTCAAAAATGTTTTCATCTCACCCCCTAAAACAGTGTATATACATACAACAATTAACTACACGAAATATTGAATCAATTAAACAAAGTTAACCCGTGCCTATTCGAACTTAAAGTTTGAACTTTTACAATTTTTCAAAATTTTTCAAATTTTTGTACTTATATCATTAACCGTTGATCAAATTGAAATTTATTATAGATACTAAATTAATTAAAACTACATTTACGAAAATACTTGTTCTATATTTTTTTTTATATCTTCAACTGTTGGTGAGATATATTAATGTTAGTGTTTAAAAATCGGTCTTTTAGATATTTTTCAATATTATAACGTAAATTGTTACAATTTGTATTGTTTACATATCGATAACTCCAAAAGTTATTTTTATAAATCAGAGTAATCACTATATTGAATAGTGAATACCCATATAATTCACTGATATTATTTGATTATCGTAATGCTGATAGTTGACGTAAATTAAACAACCTAAATTATCTAGTCTAGAGATTAGTTTAGGAACAGCCGTCAGACGTCTCTCGTTTTAATAGTGTTTGTATTCAATTGTTTTTCTCTGAAAATATTGTCGTGATTTTATAATATTATGTGTTCTAAAATAAGAAATAATGTTTATTTATTGGGTAATGAATGCAGTCAAATTACTGGTGGTAAATTGCCGTCCATTAAGCAGGCTTTATTAGTTTTTTTCTACAACTTACGAGTTGTTAAATTAAATATACGTGAAAGTGCTCGTCTCGCTGTACGTGAAATAGTGATATTTTGGGAAAAAGCAAGAATTCCTGTACAAGACATTCAGCATTGTATATCTAAACTAGAAAAATTATATCATGAATGGAGAACAGTTCAAAAAAATTCTACAAAAAGAACCGAATGTCAAATTAAAAAAGAAGTCGTGTTCACCTCAAAATCGGACGATTTATTTGACATTGCTCATGCGAACTCATTAAATATGTTAGGTAATAATTTTTACTATGACATTCATATTTTGTTTAAAAATTTTTAAAAAAACATTACTTATTATAGGTATCCAAGAAGATCGAGATTTTTTACTTCTCCAAAGAGAAAAAGGCCGAAAAGGCTATATGATGGGCGTTGATACTAAATTGGTTAAAGCTGAAAAGCGAAAGGCTGATCGATTAAAATCATTAAATGAAGCATCTAAACGTTCAAAAATAGAAGCAGAAAAATTAGGTATAGTACATAATGAATATTCGTACAACACAATATACAAAAATATATTTATAATATAAATATATTCTTGTAAAACAAATTTTTA
>NW_019103545.1:0-1318 GCF_001856785.1 Myzus persicae | reverse complement strand
AAAAAAAAAAAAAAAAAAAAAAAAAAAAAAAAAAAAAAATCAATCAACGTCCCGTTTCCCCGTTCTTATGATTTTCCAATTGATGTTTTTTTATGAACAATATAAATACAGTAATAATAATAACAATATTATAAATACACTACAATGTACCTTTTGATATTGATAGCTAATACTTATATCGTTGGTTAGAACCTTACACCCTAGGGCCCAGGGGGAAACATGTTTGCACCGCTGCAGTCAGCGTCATGGTTTTCTCGCTGAAATTGGCATAGTATTGATAACATTTTGGCAAATTTTTCGGCTGTATCATGTCATCCTGCATTCCTGCCACATCGTGTCAGCTTAATAATTGAATAAATACGGAACAGTTCCGCGAGTTCTGTTTACCATTGAAATACGCCAACAAATTGAGCTTGGCCATCTTGACGGGTGCCTGCTGTTTCGCCAAACGCGGATAGTGTCTATTTCAATTCGATGTGTGTTGGCACAATAATGTTCATAGTAAAAAAATACGTAAGTAATTAGTTCCGTTGTATGTTCCGTAAAATTATACTACCACTTGTTTTATGTTTTTTAAAAAATTAATATACGATTGAACATTAAAATAATTTAAAAATATTTATCACTAGAATAAATAATGAACTTCGATATTGACCATATTATATTTTATAGTATTCATAAATCATTAATTGTAAACCAATCGATAAGAATAAACAGCAAACAATATTACGCAACAGCATATTTTCTTCAAGAATCGTATCTCGAGTACCAACAGTTACGTCAATATAACATTATAATTTATAATGTGTTAAGCAGAATTTTTATAAAAATGATCTAATACTAAAAGTTTATCTAAATAATAATAGTTGTTAAAAAATTATTGTAAAGTTATTAAATAAAAATAAAGCTAGTTAGTATATATATACGTATATATTTACTTATAAGTTATAGTACCTATGTGTTGATATCATTTGTTTACTATTAACATATACATTTTTGAAAACAGTGTAGGTATTACTAAACAATTTTATCTTTTCTTTTATCTAGATAAAAATGTTATAATTGTATTATGTTACATCGTTATTTACAAACGATTTTAGATTTTTTGCGTTGCGCTGATTGCAAAAATTAGTTCTTTTAGAAAAATAACAGACACGTTTATTGTTGTTGGACGTTTGACGACCATAGCAGCAACAGCTACTATGTAGTATTTCATAACAATTATAAATCTTTAGAATATTATCTAGACCATATATTTTGTTAGTAATAGTAAAATAGAATATTAGTTCTAGTAATACTTTTAGTAATTAATGTAACC
>NW_019103544.1:0-1318 GCF_001856785.1 Myzus persicae | reverse complement strand
TCAAATTGTATTTTCATTTAGTTCGATTGCACATACATAATATATTATATTACATGATATTTTATTACCATAATCGAAACAAAAAAAAAAAAAAATGAAAAGAAAGTCGGCTCCGTGTTTTCAGATTCCTTTTCGCTGCGTACAAAAATAAAAAATACTTCACGTTCCGGGTGACGTGGTTTCAATTCAATAAAGGTCCCGGAGTAGGTACTTTATTATGTAGCCATACAATTTACCGTGCAGTTTTCATTAAATAACGGAGCGCGGACACATAATATAATGTGCACGGGCTATACATGTAATGGCAATAATATAGGTATATACCAGTACTGTTATTATACGCACCACATAATACCGAACATTCTATTTAAACATTTTGGTTGAATACGCTGCATTTGATATGCTACTAATCTGAACTTGCGGCCGTGTCCGTATATTATTACAAACTTGTGCCAAAATCCCACGACCGTTTGTATATAATATTATACCTACGATTCATCAGTGTCGTTTATTTAACGCTGAGGAGTATTAGAGTTTTGAGAAGTTGACGACGCTTGCTAACGAGAAACTTCAGATTTTGATAGTTCCATTAACTTCCTTATTCAAAATGAAATTTTAAATTCTCATCTAAACATCTCACTAGTCACCGACTAGGTACTTGCTATAATAAAATATTTAATTCGAATGTATACTGGTGTGCAGACTTCAACGTTATTACTTATTCGAAATTGATTCGGTAAATACGGTAATTTCCGTCTAGCACAAACAACAATTTATTCGATCCTAAAGAAGCTAAAAGCAATTTTGTAGAACTTTCTTAATATATATGTTGACTTCGTATAATATAATATTTATTGATCTCCGTCACTCGTTAGTATACGTTAGAGTGTGTGCTTAATATCTAAATTATGTTAATTTCACCCAAGCTTAGCGAGAACTTCACTACAAAAAACGAATACATTTCGTCGTTTTAGTAATATAAACATCGAAATGGTATTGCACGCGTGTTTGTTAACCATATATTATCTGTTAAATTATTTTCGATTTAAAAATCCATGTTATTTATATATTATGTAATAATATGGCGACTGGCGAGTAATACATTTAAAGAAATATAAATTGTAATAAAATTAATAAAATTAAATGTAAACTCCAATAACCTTTTTGTTAAAGCGAATTGTTCAATAATTCATAATCAGAATAGTTTTTGAAAATTTTAAATTCGTTTTATACGTGCATACAATATACATGAATACATGCATACATACATACATACATACATACATACATACATACATACATACATACATACATACAT
>NW_019103543.1:0-1320 GCF_001856785.1 Myzus persicae | reverse complement strand
ATATAATAATAATATTGTAGTACAGAGCGGTACTCGAACTTTTTTACATCCCGACTCCTTCGTTTCTTCATAACAGTGGCTCTCAAATTATTACATAGGGACACAGAAATACAACGTTTTAATGTTCAATTATTTATGATAATAATACAGCAGGTATACCGAAAATATACATGGACTATATCCGACAACAGATTTAATAGCAATTGAATGACACATACGAAACCGAAATCAAAAAATGTATTAGTCCCGCAAAATACTTATTCAAGTCTACCCATAGGTACACTTTCCTCTTGCACCGACGGCGGCGTTGACCACCACTCGGTAGGACTTATTAAAATATGATATTATAATATTATCACTAAACACTTAACTATAGTGTATTATAAATAAAGCTTAAGCGTATGCATAGCGTATACGCTGCCGTACTACAGACGCGTATAGCATACCGCGATGGTTTAAATAAAATATATAAATTATCGAACCTATACCAATGCCGGTTGAAAAAAACCCGAATATTTTTATTCTTATAATATTATACATTATTATTACTATTATACACATATACACATTACAAACACACATAAATAAACATGCGCGTATTATTACACTGTACTGCAGCTGATACGTAATGTCTGCGTGTGTGGATATTATGTACAAAGTGTGCACGGTAATCTGTTTTAATAGTTTACTATACATCTCGGGACGGACCACGGCTGCTGGTTGCGGCGGCGGCGGCGGACATAATGGTTGCCACCGCACGCACACACACGCACACACGATTATTATGTGTATTCGACAAAAGAATTCTGGAATTTTTATTCATTACTATAATATGTACTATTATTATTATTATTATTATTATTATTATTATTATTATTATTATTACTATTATGTATTTCTCTCTTCACAGTCGTCGTCGTCGTCCCTACAAATCACTATTTAATAACCCTTTTTTTTTCTCCCATCGAATCCGCGCTCGCGTTTGCTGCGGGAGCAGAAGCAACAGCAGCAGCAACATACATACACACGGTTTCCCTCGCGCCCTAATGACCGGTTAATTGATACAAATCGTCACGTGAAAAATTCTTGTGCGGTGTGTGCATCATGCCTATGTGTGTGTGTGTGTGTGTGTCAGTTGTGCGTGTGAGAAAACTAGTCATCGCCACCAACGGCGCGTATAATAATATTGCAGCCGCTCCCACCGAATATTGGACGAAAAGAAAGAAAAAAAAAATAGAAAAATGCGCGATCAAACCTGATGCAGAAGTCGTACACACATATTATGTACATATACAATATAATATTATATTATATATAAGT
>NW_019103542.1:0-1314 GCF_001856785.1 Myzus persicae | reverse complement strand
AATAATAATAATAATATTACGACTGTAGATGGGCGGGGTATACAGATTCGTGATTTACCGTAACGACTGCGGGCACACTGACGACGGTCGGGACAGCACCGCGTGCTTTGCGTTTAAAACTGATAAAACCTATATAATACAACTTTGTCGGCCAAGGGATTGGGAAACGTCGAATAATTGAATATTATCATCGAACAAAACGTTGGACGGTGCCCGATCGCGTATTATTATAATAAATTAAAATATTACAGACGTAAAATAAATAATAATAGACGCTACGCAACACAGTCAGAACCCACCACACCAAAAAAAAAAAAAAACAATTAATAGAATCAACCAGTGCGTTAGCCGTTAGACTGTTAAAGTGTTAAGCGCTGATTTATAAGACTCCTTTCACGCGTACGGGTAACTAACAAGCAGTGCAACTGCAGCAATATTATTGAAATACTACGAACGACGAAGATGCACCACGATCATTATATTATAAACGGAAGGATTTTCGTCGTCGTCGAGTATACCAAAAACTTGTTTTTAATGCACCCGAAAACGGGCGCGGACAGACCGAACACGATTCCCCCCAAAATACTTGTTTGCGGAACGATAAAATATTTACGACCTGGCTAACCGCTGCTGCAGGTGCCCGGGCGTCAAACGGTATAATTTATAACGAACCTAAGAAAGTATTAATATTGTTATTTTGTTTTTTATTGTTACGCGTTTGTCGAAACACTCGAAACGGAAACCGATTCGTCCGGAATCAGTATCGACTGCGCGGCGAGGTGCGTCGTGTAAACTACTCCGATCGTACAAGTCACATTATATTTTTATGTCGTCCATAAAACTCACGCGTCGATAATAGGTGCTATAATGTAATATTATTATGCTTTCACTTGCGAATTATTACGGCGCGATCGTTGTGAAGAAGACTTTAATCGTGCAGTATAATGTGCGGCACCGAATTTCGCGTTCCGTAAATATCCGTTAACGGTTTCCGGTGTCGGGTCGATCGACAATAATCGGCATTGCCTACACTCGCTCTCACATCATACACACACTCACACACTGTAGCAATAACATTCAATAAACGGTAACAAGCGCGTTCGTTAGCGGCGGTCGCGCCTGCCAGCGCCTGCTATACAACGAAGCAACAACGCGATTCCGTGGCGTGGGCGTGATGGTTTTGTACGTATATTATATTATACGGACAACAACAAAGCGATAATAGATTAGGGTCAACGCGAAACACGGCGCTGGTATAAGGCGGAGAGGAAACATAGAAGAGAAGGTAAAAAAAAAAGAATAATAATAATAATA
>NW_019103541.1:0-1322 GCF_001856785.1 Myzus persicae | reverse complement strand
AAAAAAAAGAGTCTCGATCGATCTTGAGCAGACATATTACCGAATCCAAATCCGTTTTCAGAAGTCTTATCGAATAATTACATTAGGCATGATTGACAAAAGATTGGTACATTTTGGTGGAAATTATTGCCCTTTTGCAATCCACTTAACTAGGGAAATGTACATGTCGTAAGCAATAAGCATATAGTAAAATCAGGAATTTCACTAGATGCCAAGATAAATAGTCAATGAAATTTTACTACCCGCCTAGACATTTAGTTAAATGCCTAGTAATTTTAACTAAATGCTTATTTCAATTCAGACAAATTATAAAAAATGAAAAATTGTGCATTATTTTAAAAATGTAATTATATTTTTTATTAATTATTTATTGCTTTTTTATATAAAAAAACTATGTACGAATGTAAAAAATGTATAAAAAGATTATATTATAATTTCAAATCGTTGTTAATTTTTTTTACATGTCATTGTTGGTAGGCATTTGCTGGTACATTTAATATTTTTTTTTTTTAATAAAAACACCTCAACAATGCCGCTTTTCTGCTTGACAGTGACATTTAACAAAACCCTTGATCGTTGTAAATTGATAAGTGTGCTACGGCTTCAAGTGAGGACACAAATTTGTCTTCTTTCACTTTGCTGCCTTATAAACCATTATTTAAAACTAGATGAAGTTCTTCTCTGGGATACCATTTTTTTCATCTACTACCTTACGAACTTGGTAAACGCCTATTAGAGCTTTGTCGTAGTCTTCCCGAGTCCAAGTTTTTTTTCTTGGTAGTCATAAATTAATCACTATTTTTCATAGTTTTTATATTTAAGATAGCCATAAATAGTTAATAGAAAATATAGTTACATTTTTTTAAATAATATAAAACGTTTCTTTTTTATTATTTTTCTGACTTGAAATAGTCATTTAACTTAATGTCTGAGTGGATAGTGAAATTGCACAAATTAAATTATTTGATTATTTGCCAAGGCATTTTGTAAAATGCCTGGTTTGGCTATATGCCTATGCTATATATTATATGGCCACGATATAACTTAAATTTGGATTAATTATTAAGTTTCAAATAATTACCTCCTCCTTGTGTGTAGACATCAGATGCATCATCTGAAATGCAATTATTTTAGTATAGCAGGTGTTTCAGAAAACGGTACGAATTTAAAAACATCATGAAAGTCACAAAGTAGTTAATCTACTAAATGAAATATCTTGTTATGTTCAACCCTCAGCTAAGAAAATTGAAAATTTCATAAATGTTTAACTACAAAAGAATTTGCAAACTTTTGAGACTGACGAATTTTGTCAAAATTAGAAA
>NW_019103540.1:0-1329 GCF_001856785.1 Myzus persicae | reverse complement strand
ATGTATTATTTACTTTATTTGTACCTATTTATAACATTAATCTATTATATATGATTGATATAAATACGTATATTTAACAGAAAACTTAATTTAATAGTAATATGATATAAATACGTAATAATGCTTGAGGCTACGGCAGACTTCACGTTTGTGGGATTCGATTTGTCGTACATAATATGTAATATTTTTCGTGTTTTTTCACAACCGTCTCACAATGTTACTATATTATATACATGGCACGACGCTGGACTCGGCCGTACCCACACATTTACTATATTACATATTGCGTCTTCGGTTTCGCGGGTTTCGCCAGCGGTGGTGGCGCCGGCGGGGGCTGGTTCAACGCACCCTTGTACACCGCAATAAAGGCTACGATATGCGAAATACACAATGCGATTGATTAATAATAATGCCGTATTGCGTTGCTTCCGGGCAAAGTGCATAGTCAGTCCGCGGCGCGTTCGATGTGTGCAGCTGCTGCAAAGGCCGCATCCGCCTTTCGCCACCGACGTCGTCATGGTGCAGGCTGACGGACCGACGGCCGACGAGCGGCGCAAAGTGTTTGCCGTCCAAAGCCGCTCTCACTCGATCACGATCGCTACAGGTGGACCAGCCGCTGGATCGATCCTACCTTCCGTCGACGGATACGGGTATAAAAACGATATCTACTATTTTTTTTTTTTTTTTATTTTTTTTTTTTTTTTGGGGGGGGGGGGGGGGGGTTAGCGAGAGATTTTAGGACGCGCGCCTGTGTTCGAATATAGCACGCGTTTTTAGAATCTTTAAGACCGCGTGTCACCAGCTTAACTATATATTATGATGTTTTTTTGTATTATACAATTGATTAATCAACAACAGATTTGTAACTGTGTATATACAGTAATACAATATATAAGCACTTGTCTAATAGTCTATGTCATAGACTCTGTGGCGTGTTGTATATTATATAATATTATCAAGGTGATGATGTTTATAACATATTATGATAAGTTTTTAAGTACCGTCCCTAAACTAAACAAAAATTAAAATCTCTCATTATTTCGATATTCTTAAGAACTTTATTTGATGGCTTTTGTAATTTTTCACAATTTTTAAGTATTATTTTTTAATGAAAATATACATTTTTGATTTCAAATACTTTCGCTGAATATTTGTCAAACTATAAGTATTTACTGTGTAGATAAGCGGAGTTGAGTGGTAAAAATTAGGCACCTACCCAACAAAAGTTTCAATTCAAAAAAGTAAAAATGTAAAAACTTAAAAATAAAAATAATGTTTTATAAGCTTCTCCTGCCACTCGTTCGTCGTGTACAGGTTTATACGCGATGC